>NC_056725.1:1651735988-1651780988 GCF_019279795.1 Protopterus annectens
CGCCGATTCACGTCATGCAAAATCCGTCTACATTCTTACTATGATACGTCACCCCAGTTCACATTTAATTGGTATTATATCGTTATACAGCATAAAATTAGCAAGTTTTGCTCGTATATAGATTACACGTCATAAATGGTGTGTGCTGCAGTCGAACTGACAATGTCTGCTTGTTAGCCTCAACACTTCACTTACACAGCAGGCATCCATTTTCCTGCTGGGAAAACTGCACTACTACACATGTGCCATTCCCTACTGATCTGGACCCTTGCTGCATGTTGACTCACTCAAAGTATATTCAGACCTCCAAAGCCTATAGTCCTGGCACATACATGTATTTGATTGTCAGGGTGTTCATGTAGTCATCCGGGTTTAAGCTTGTCCGGCTGGGGACCGGGACTGCCCTGTACCTAGATGAAAGTCAGACTTAGCACGGGGACATCTTTAGTTCCACTTTTAGTGTCCTATCTGTGGTTGGGGATGCAGAGGTGTGCTCATCTCTGGCCATCCTAATATATAACAGCACTAAATATTATGGGGGGGTTCGGCTGCTGTTTCCCTTCACATTCGTTATGACTGCTATATTGTGACCATCTTCATTCTTCATATCTACATAGATATATATATATATATATATATATATATATATATATATATATATATATCAGTCTGTACATATACATGCATATACACCTACATGCTTATTTACATTTCCTATACCATTGAATCACCACCACTTACTGTCGTGCATACACGCTTGCATACCCACTGACCTCTAGGGTTGCCACCTTTTCAAATGGCTAAAGTGGGGCATTTTTGGGACACACATCAGATTTTACAGGCCGACACACACCCACAGTCAGTACAAAGGTTAGAGCTTTACTTATTTGCCTATATGAAAGCTTATTCTTGTAGCAGTTTAGTTACTTATTCTGTTTCTTGTAACATTTAAGTATTTTACATACAGAAATAACTGTTTTATGCAACTGTTACATGAAATATGGGACATAATTATTTCCTACAATATTGCCATTGTATTATTTTTGGTCAGGACACAACTGCCCAAAAAGGGACTGTCCCTCGCAAAGTGGGACAGGTGGTAACCCTACTTACGTCTGCTTTAAAGCACCTTAATCACCGTATATCCGACTGCCAGTATGCAAATGTGTAAGGTATATATTCCCAATAATGCTCGTGGGGAGATGTGCATCACGGTCAGGTGTTTAATCTCGGGTTGTAGGTTCTACAGGACCGGCTGGAGGCTGAGCAGTCTTGTGGACAACTACAGCTCATACAACTTGTGTCCAGATGTCTACAGGACTGGACATTGTGTCGTGACACCAAGTCTATCGTTTAGAACAAATGCTTATCCCATGAGGGATATCCAAAAATTGTGGGTACCGATGACCTAGATTCATTTGGCCTTACGAAAATGAGGTAGGGTTATATATAGAAGAGATACATAGTTTGCAATCCTGAGACTGCCTAGGGTGAGACTGCCTACTAGATATGAGTAGGGGTCACTATGTGCAGATATGGCTGCGCCAAGCTAGCAGCCCGAGTATGGGTGGTTTTGGTGGATGTTCAGGAAGGGTGGGGGTGGTGTGCTCTGGAGGGGATGATGGGTATTCAATTATGTATCCAGGTGTGTTGGGGGTGGATGGCTCAGTTCAGGCCAGACCATTATGTGGGTATGTGCCAGTAACGTTTCTGTACATGTGTATCGCACATTTTAATGTTCATATGTTTGTGGGATTGTGTTCTACAGTATGGCCTGTAAGGTTGTATTGCAGATGTAAATGCTTGTTGTTTGGTTTTCTTTCTGATTCACCCACTGCTCCCTTGTACACCTCCAGTTCATCTATTGTGCATCCAATCCAGTCTCCTCTTGGCGAATTATTACATTACCCGTCACCTCCCACCCCCATATTCCACACACACCATCCATCCCTTCTCTGGTTGTTGGCCCATGGCACAGGCAACAGAACACATTGTGTACACTACATATCTCTGGTACCAATATGGTTCTGAGGACTACCCTAGCATTTCTGATCATCCACATGCTGTACTTCATGCACATAAGTACACGCAAATACTTATCTTTCATGACATGGTAGGTAGACCCAGGTAATACCCGTTCATCTTTGGGCCATCCTGACAAGGATGACTTGGACAGCAAATGGACAAATATTGGGCGAATGCTCTGACCATTGGTAGGGTTGCCATCTTTTCATATGACCAAGATGGGACATTTTCGGGACACACATCAGATTTTACAGGCCAAGACATACCCGTGGTCAGTACAAAGGATAGTACTTTAGTTTTATGCCTAAATGTAAGCTTATTGTTGTAGCAGTTTAGTTGCTTATTCTGTTTCGTTTACTTGCTTATTCTGTTTCTTGTAACATTTAGGTATTTTACATATGGAAATAAGTATTGTATGGGACTATTACATAAAATATGGGACATAATTATGTCCTACAATTGCAGGACATTTGACATTTATAATGGTTTTGGTATGGACACAACTGCCCAGAGGGGGACTGTCCCTCACAATGTGGGACAGGTGGTAACCCTAACCATTGGGCTAGGCTTTGCAATTGGTGGTGCACTAGCATGATGCATTTTGCTTCCACTTGGTATAACTATCGACACTACAATGGAATACGGGCACGGGGTTTTAAATGTCATTTGTTCGAGGGACGGGGACTCAATATTCAGCTACGTGCCTTTGTGTTTACTTTCTATTTTGGTGTTCGCAAAACTGTCTTGTATGCTTTGCATACATTTCAGTATCCACAGACACTGACAGGAGTGATTACTATTAGAGGCAGGCTGTACTAGTCAGCATTTTAGGTTGCGCATATGCAGCCAACATGTTTACGCCTCCGTGCAATGCTTAGACATGCCGCCTGCACTCGCGCACATTTCCTATGCACGTGGCCATTGCGGCAGCGTGCCTTCATTAATATGCATGTGGTGCTGCTGCGCCATCTCTATGCCACATGGTCGGTGCAAGGCTAACGCCGTCCTTGCACCGAGCTTCATGAATCCTGGGGATGAACTGTAAAATCTCTGTAATGAAAGGGCACAAAGTGTAAATGTATGCAGTTTGTAGTATCCTATCTAATCATTGAACCCCAACTTGTATCAAAATAGTGAAAACATAATAAAAACCTATTATGTAGTACAGTAAATGCATATTAAAACATATAAAAAAAACAAACAAGAACATTAAAAAAAATACATTAAAACAGCATTTAAAGCAGGCACGTTATCTCTCTCTAAATGTCAAGACATTCATAAGTCTAAAAAACATGTGTATAAATATATATATATATATATATATATATATATATATATATATATATATATATATATATAAAATACCAGGCAATGAATTGCTTATAATATTTATTTGTTATTGGCGCTAACAAACATTACTTTTTGACTCTATAGACATCTCCGAGTGGTTCCTGGATTCCTTTGCAGTGCCTGTTGGTTTTATTACATATTCCCCTGCTTGGTTTAATACAACAAGACATCTATATTTTAATCACATTATTTTCACTGATTATACTCTTCATTACCCAAAACTGTCCTGATAGACCTATAATCACATGGAAAATATTTAAACAAACTGCTATTAAGTCTATAACAACTCATAAATTATTTTAACCAATTCTTCTAAATGCTCCTATTATGACTATTGGAATAAACTGCACCATCCACCCCTAAACCTATACCATTCCCAAAACACTGTAAATCTTTCTAACTTAAATACTGCAACTCTCTGTAAATCAATTAAGGTTTATTTCACACTTGATAATATTGAACTTCTGCCAACTGGTTTCTCCTCTGTTGCCAGACTCATAACTTATTTATTCTACAGCAGAGTAGCAACTATCTTATTCTCACAGATAAACTCCTTCTGAATGCAAATAACTCAGCATTTGAGAGGTGCAAATATATATCAGATATGGAGGCCTAACCCTCACAAAAACACAGGTTGTGAACATTGCACTAACACACCTCACCCTATAAACTAAACCCTTGCAAATAATGTAATGCCATATGCTGACTCTCTAAAGAAATTCTTGCATAAGTCTTCTATATATTTAAGGATTAAATCACAGTAAAAATCAAAATCAAACATTACAAGACATACTATTTTACCTATAAAAAAGTGCCTCAGTTCCAATACACCAGAACCCTCCACGTACAAAAAAGTTTTAATGCCAAAAGATTCCATAGTGAGATACACAAATTCTGCTCTTGCTACTTCATTGACAAAGAAAGGGTGACAATTAATTATCATTCAGTTGACAGTTGTCTCAAGGGTCGTTAAGACCCTTGCACCAGAAAAATAAAACTACAGCATGGTAGTTGTGCTTGTGGAGGTGAATGACTTTGGGGAAAAAGCACCCTGGGGCTGATGCAGAAAGACATGCGTGAGCTACATGTGTATGTTACAAATGCATGCAAGTTCCTGACAATGAGCAGACTCTTCATGTCTCCACAAAATATGCCTAGGTATAAAGAAGAGATTAGCTTTAACAACTGGGTGAAAAACTGGTGCCATTCTGTGGGGTGCAGTCTGCTTAATAGCAAGTTACTTGACAGTCCTACTTAGTTTCGAAAGGCTTTTCATTAAAAGGTTTCACCATACTAAGTAATGTCTTTGTTGCCCTATAGTGTTTTTAAGTAAACACAGCAAATACCAAAAAAGGATCAAATTACTGTAATTCTGCTAAATATTAGAAATTTGACCTTCAGGTATTCCTACATTTTGAAGTGTGTGTGTGTGTGTGTGTGTGTGTGTGTGTGTGTGTGTGTGTGTGTGTGTGTGTGTGTGTGTGTGTGCGTGTGTGCGTGTGTGTGTGTGTGTGTGTGTGTGTGTGTGTGTGTGTGTGTGTGTGTGCTTGTGTGTGTGCAAGCACAAAAAATACTTTAAATGTTCAGAAAGCACTCCCTCCATACCTATGAACAATGCTTGCCACACCTTCAGACCTAATCACAACAGTAATGGTGTTTTGATGTTTGTCAGAGATCATATCACTTTTAGACAGATTCCCAAAGACCCCTAAATTGAACTTACAGAACTCTAAATCACCTTGAACAGAATTAACTCTCAATTTATTGCCTGTTACAGGACCACTTCTATGACCCCACACATCCATTTCATGGATTAACTCCCTATAAACAAGAACCCCATCATTTTTGGAGACTATAACTACCTTTCAATTGCCTGCAGTATTATCACCACCCACACAGGATATAAAATATAATCAGAAGTTTTTAGACCTAACAAAAACTCAGTGGAGGAGATTGTTACTTGCCTATCTAGAGGAAAACTGTTCTTGACTTGGTAACTACAAATGTAGTGTCATAATGCACAACTGCCCAAGTAATTCCTTCTCTGATTAAGTCAGACCTTAAGATTGCAACCTTTTTCTGAAAACTATTTAAACTCTAAAAACAACAAATCAGAATTCAAAGACTTCAGGGGTACATATCTCCATAAATTATATAATGAAGTCTCAAATTTCACAAATAATAACATCACCCCAGGCATTATAGATAGATTTGTCACACAGTTTTATATTCACATAAATAAATGTATAGAACTGGTAGTCCCGTCCAGCTCCAAATGTAATAGGACATTTAAAAACAAACCATTTGGTGGTCCATTTACATAAATAAAATATAAAACAAAAGAAAAAAAACTCATTAGCGTACACAGCAAATCTATGGACTAACAAGTAAAGAAAAATATCTGGAATTTGGCTACAAATTTTTAAGAAGACTGAATTTCAATTGACTAAGGCAGCCCATGAACTTAGATTGTCATCGGAAACCAATGGAAATGAGAACTCCTTTTTAGTTGTGTTAGAAAACTAAGAAACAACAATCAACAATGTACAGAACTCATGAGAAATGACAACTCCTGCTTAGATCTGGTAGACATTGTCACAACCCTAGTGCATAAACCTAGTGCACATTTTACTCCTGACATGACTATCCAAAGCCAAATGATCACTGTAGCTCTCAAACACCAAATCATCACTAATGAACATGTACTGAAAGTGCTATCCAAGACTTTAAACTCTTACTTCATGTGACTAGAAAACATACCTACCTGTTAGATAGAATAATACAAAACATGCCTTTATGTAATCTCTGTATAAGCTTTTTAACTTGAATCTAGCTACAGGCTCAGTCCCGAAGTGTGAATTATGTCACTGGTGATGTCACCCCATAAAGTTGGCCCTACTTGTGACCCTGCAACTATAGACCCATCGGTCTGACAAGTCTCATTTGTAAGGTTATGGAACGCATTATAATAGACTTGATTAACATCAATTTTAAAAATCTCTTCAGGCTAGATCCATAGTAGTTTGGTTTTGTAAGGCAGGTCCTGTCTATAGAACTTGGTTAATGTCTTTGAGAAGGTAACGCATGTTGCTGACAGTGGTTGCATTGCACACACAGCTTACCTTGATTTGGCCAAGGCACTTTGATACCATCTCTCATGCTAGAATAATGACTAAACTAAATGTGCTACAAATAGATACCTATTAACTAAGATGGAGAGAAAACTATCTAAATGTCCCATAAGGTACGGGTGACAGGGAAAGAACATGAAGGTCACTGCTGGTCCCCGCCCCCACCACCAGCTCAGTGCTGAGACCATTTTTTCAGTAGTTACTTCTTTGACCTACAGATTAAAAAACAATACCTATAGCTAATCATGATTTTGGATGACTGTAAAGTGGGTGTGATTGTCAAATGCCCCTCTGACACTGAAGATCTCCAGCAGGAACTTAATTTATAAATGACTGGCATACTGAAAATGGGCTTAAATAAATGGTAAAAATGCAAAAATCATGCATTTTGTAGACAAATCACCCATGACATATATTATTGATAATATTCCGCTTCAAAATAAAAAGGTAGTTAGAGATCTGGGACTCTGGGTTGAGAATTTCTTTTCATAACCAGCACATAATAACAGTTGTCAGGAAATCCTGCTACTTGGCACAGATGATTGCCAAGGAGTGTCACCCAGAGAGAAAGAGGATTGTCCTGTTGACTTCATCATTCAACACAACATTTATGGAATACAATGCCCAGTTTTGGATGGACTGATGTACCTCAGCAGGCATATCAAACAGATGGAAAGTTGCCAGAGATTCCTAACAAAGAAGATCTTAGGCTTAAAATCCCAAACCTACCAGAAAAGTCTAGAAGCACGGTTCCATTTTTCTGTGTTTCCTCAGTGGAAACCTATGCCTTGCCTTTCAATCAATCAGAAGCTCAGTAGTCCAGGAATTGCTATACTTTTATAAATCAAACATTCTTGTAAATATCAAAACAAGAAACCTAACCCTGCTTCAGCAGATCAGTAAAGAATGAGGACAGACAGACTTTTTATTCAACAAACCTCGCTCCCTCTACTGCTCCTCAAGTATGTGCATCTGCTTAATGCACAAAGTGCAGTTTCTGGTCTGATCCTCATCACCTGAGAAAAGAAAATAGAAACTATAAATGATATATTCCTAAAAATAACAGTGATATATATTGCTCATAATCGTTTCTAGACAATTTATTTCTGAAGAATGTTAAATATTCACCATAAATATTTTTCAAGGTTATAAATAGGTTTTAACATCTTTGAACACAGACTGGAAGACATGAAATTCAAATCTGCATCTACAGAGTACATCCACTTTCTATGCTTGACAATTACCTGCTTAAATAATCTATCTTGACTGAAAGTGCACGTTATGCATGCAGTAAGAAGACTATGTTTATAACATCACATGGATGGGGGATGGTCTACTAATATGGATCTTTGTGCTGTCATGTACATAGAGTTTGAAAAATTTAATTCATGCCAGTACTGTGGTCAGAAACATTAACAATAATGGAAAACATTCAATCCTCAAACAGTTGGGACGGTGTCTTGTAACATAGAGCTTCAGTGAACAGAACCATGCAAGTTACTGCACATAAAGGACATAGTAAGTTGTGAGGACCACGATATTCCTTGGCAAAATGCACATCACTAAGACAAGACATACATCTTCCCTGTTCTGCATTTCAACTAAAAGTCTGCCCATCTACCTCTCTCTAAAGATGAGAATGATGTTCTTGATTTGAATGAAATAATTAATGATAAAAGAGAACTTGATGCCACTTTTAAAAAATAATACTATATTAACAAAAACATTGGTCAGACATATAACAGTTTGTAGCAAGCTTTATTGACCCTGCACTCAAACAGATGCTATTAACAAGCCATCACAGATTATAAATATATTCATAGGAATTCTACAAATAACTGAGTTATTCACAATCATGCACAAATTAAAAGTTAATATCAATTAGTGAAATATGCTTCTCTAATGAAATGTTGAGTGAAGTAAACTAACATAACAACTACAGATATATTTCCCCTATGTAGATTGGAAATGCCAATGTTCTTTTGAAACAAACAAGTACTGCTTTATTAACCTGGCAGTTAAAAAGCTGATGTTAGCAGAGCATTATGGATTATGAGCATATTTGGAAGGATTCAATGACTAACTCAGTTACTCATAACCATGCACAATATATACTTTAATATTAATTAATAAATATGTTTCTGTAAAGAAATGCTATGAATCAAGAAAACCAAGAAAACAATCTCAGATACATTTCCCCTATGTGGGGTAGAACCCGCAGCATGGCCAAAATATAGGCATTGCAGCAGATTTCCTTACAGGCCAAGCAAACAGGCTGGAGGTGTCCCATATTAACAAACAGGTACTGCAGGTGTTTATTCAAATTCCTGCACAGACCAGATGAATCCAGAAACAGCAAACTCTTCTTGGACATTTTATTGTAAAGAAATACCAGTTATCAACACATAACTGATAATATATGTTTAAGCAGTCAGACAGGCATTCCTTTTGGCTTAAATAAATGTGACTGTATTAAGAATGTGCTTTATTGGGAAAAATGAATTAAAGACGTTATGTATGAGATTTTATTTCAACATTTAACAGTGCAGTAGCCAATACTGTGGTACTATAATGAAAAACTATGAAATACTCAGTAATCAGCGGCCTAGGCACTATAGGCATGAGCGATGCACGAGGATAGTGGATGTGTGACGTGATGTAGTTACATGTTGTAAGACATGCATATATCTACACAGTTCATAATTATGGATATTATAAACATTATTAAAGAAATGAACAACACTGGAACCAAACCAACAGTTATAAGGACAGCAATTAATCACGCCCAGTTAATTATCCACATACCTATTGGGTATGTATGCAGTACACCTGGGTTGTTATGCCACATGTAGCCAGTATATGTATAGTTGTGGAAATGGGATTCCAAAACCTAGACTTTTAATGAACCTCATTAATTATGCACGGCACAAAGGTACTTAAAGTTGGATGCACATCAGGTGCACTTTGTTTCTGTTATTCAGAGTGAAAGGTTCATTGGCAATTGGTAGCATTTCTGTTTTGGTGATTATTACAACTGTTAAAGTCAGCCATTCTCAAAAGATCCTATGTAAATTAATTTTTACTCAAAATATAAGCTTTAACACAATCTGTTGTAAGTTACTGGACTGATATTTGATTGACTTTTGTGCATATAGGCCTTGCTGTTTTTATTATTTGATTTCATTCCCCTATGCAGTTGTACAGACAGAATTTCAAAGCAAATGTAAACAGTATATAAAGGCAGATTTACAGATCATCCATACTTCTTGCTTGTAACCTACGGATTTCTATATTATCTGCAAGTACTATGTGCTGTTGATATTACGGGTATTTCTTAATTAATGTTTCTTAATGAAACTGTTAAAAATATGTTATTTTGCTGTTATGGATATTTCTTCAATGATGCTTCTTAACAAAGGTCTTATCACTACTGTATCAATATACAAATGATCTGTACTGTCTGTGGCCTGCCTACAGATCCTGAGGTTTGCTGATGTTTCTCATATGTTGTAGCATTTTAATGCGAAATTCATGTAGGCTGCTGTGGTATGATGCTGCTGTCTTTGGACTTCTACTCAACATATATGTATTGTGAGGAGTTCTAATCTCACACACAGACTCTAAAGTTGTTAAAGGTTATGTTAATTTTACAAATGTCATGTATGAAGGCATTGTTACTTTTTATATGTCACATTAGTATTTGCCACAGACAGTGTTCTACAGACTTTTGCATTGCACAGGCATGCTTCCTGTTTATGTTGACATTTATTACCCGCAGAATCATCTACATAAATGGACTTACACTGGAATATGATCATGTGCATATAACTGTCTTTAAGATGGCCAACCACCCTAGGGGTGGCAACTTCTCTCCACAGGAAAATGAAATCCAACTTGATCTTCAACAGCATGGACAGAGACTCATTGGCTATTCTGGCAATACAGTTAGGAAAAATGAAATCTGGACTGACCTCACTAACATGATATATGTGGTTGGAGGTCACAACAGATCCCATGATGCCTATAGATGACACACTGCTCAGACATGATCCTTCATGCAGCCAACAGATTAAAATGATACAAGAAATCAAAGGATGCCACCACTGTTGGACTACCATTGACTCCCCCAATAACATCACACTATTTCTGACCTCACTGCATGAAGCAAGAGGGGAGTGATACTTATCCAGGGGTGGGATTGAAGCTGGAGTTCCATGTTAAATATGTATATCTTTCTTTTCATGACATGGCTGAGTATAGAGGCAATTACTGCATATTGCTGTAATGTTATTTTTGATTTACAGCAGCAGATTTGAGCCATGCACACACATCCACAAAGGGTGATGATGATGATAAATTTAAGTCTAATGGCATGTACTCATACAACTGCAGTACAGACAGAACACTTTAACCAACATCTGTAATGCTGTCTGCATTAATGGACAACACTAGGGAATGGAGGTTGAGTGTCTCCATACTGTGTTACTGTGACCACTACCTGGTATTGCCTCAGCCTTATTCCATGGCACTGCTGTTTACTGTCATGTTGTTATTCCCCTAACATTGTATATTACAGTTACATCCAGTGTGGGCCTAAGCCATGCAGGTTCTAGTTTAGACAGACCAGGTATGTACTGCAAAAATTTCATAGCATGCATCAATGTGTAGTACACATATGATACCTGACATTAATGTCAATCTTTTTCAATACAGGGCTATCTGATGTACAAGTGCAACATCCATCATGTGAATATCTGCAGCCCCTTTTGCTGTGTTGTATATATGATGCTGTCAGTATTGCTTTTGCTGAACACATGACTGTGTTGTCTATATTTTTACTTTCCCACTGCAGAGTCCACAACACAATCAACAAACTCTCCACTGAGGGAGTCTGTCAGTGGTATGCTAGTAACTATGTTTCATACATGTCATTGCTATTAATCCTGTTGTTGTTCCTCAATGATACTGTGTCCTTCTTCCTTGAGTGCACATAAGAGTGTTATGTGTATGTCACACCTTTTGTATGTTTTAACTGTGTTCATCTGGTTAATGGTGTAAATGATGTGATCACTAATGCTGTTTTTTTTCCCAACAACAGTTGAAGTTCATTCCTCTTGAAGAGCATTACGGGGTGTTGTCAGGTGTGTACATTTTTGTATTTCTAACATATGTCTTGTATGTCAGCCTTGTACCCAAATTACATACTCTATATAAGTAGATTCTGTGAAACATATATACAATAAACCTCATGTAAATTAATTATTATTAGCTACATTGTTGTGAGATATATTATGCTGTATGTCTTTGATGCTATCCAGCATGTGATGTAAGCACATTGTCCTAATCTTTGTCTTCTGTATCTTCATTTAGCATATCAGTTATCTGTATCATCCATCAGTCCATCCAGGGATCCTGACATGTTATCAGATATGTCTCAGCATGGTACTATAGCTCTTGGTACATAAGACTATGACTTGTTGGGAGAGGAGTCCATCCAAGATTTTGACAGTGATGTTGCTGCAGCTGTAGAGTCAGATGTGGAGGGGAACTTTTGTCTAGCCATTCAGAGAATGATGAGAATATGATGTCCCTTCTCTGGGCCATTAATCGGGGAAGCCTGAATCCTCACCACCTACACTGGAGAGGGACATTCACTTGGAATAAAAATAGATACACACAGTATTTCCAGATGCAGCTCTCTGCATCAAGCACAATTTCCCTTAAGAGCACACAGAGAACACACTCAGTCTGGGGTCTGGGTTTCTCTCTATCTCTCTCTCTCTCTCTCTCTCTCTCTCTCTCTCTCTCTCTCCAGGTCCCTAGTAAGACTCCCCAGTGGCACAACTCCACAGTTGAGTCCTCAGCCGAGTGTCCAAGCCATATCCTCCACCCTCTCTGTGAAACCGCTACTTCATGTCCCAAACACATACACTCTTTGAGATTTGATTTGCACACACACACACACACACACACACACACACACACACACACACACACACACACACACACACACACACACACACACATCTGTGAAAGGCTGGCTCAGATTTTCTAGCAATGCCCCCTTCTACCCACACTGTAAGACAGTTACTGCCACCAGACACTCCAAAGCCAGCTCTCTAAGGCTCTTACAAGGGTACCCAGTTATACTGAGTGAAATTAATATTAATACAATTGTAGTGTTTTGACCAATGCAGTCAGGCTTTCAGCAGTAGCCACAGAGTCACCAAATAGATATAAGCACTCTTAAGTGTTAAAATATTCTCTAAAAGCCCAGTCATAATGAAAAGTTTAAATATATTTAATAATAAAAAATAAAAGAACTTGAAAATACTAAATATTTATTTACAATAAACACAAGAGTTTCAACCACAGGAAATATTAAAATAATACTGATGAACAGATACAGAAAAACAGTACTTAACTTATCTCACTATATTTTTCCGACTAATCTAAAAGTTACTGTTCTCTGGTCACTTACTAGTGCAAAGCAAGATGAAGTAGGTGAGTGATCCTTCTGTGTCAGGTTTCTATAATAGAGTTCCATGAGACGTCAGCCTCAACTACTATTAAACAATGTTTTAGTGATGAATTCCAGAATAATATCACATACATCTGGTCATCTGACTCCTGGTTTTTATGCAACCCCCCCATTACTAGAAACTGTCAGGATTTAGGACCTATGTCTCAATAATACACACACACAGAGCCTTGCTAAGATCTGCTGAAGCTCCCGGAAGTCATAAAACACTTCCACGTTTTCTACAGGAACTAATAAACCATATTTCTTACATACATTGTGTCTCTGGCTTCATTCAAAACTGTAAGATAACATCTTTATGGCCTAGGCCCAGTAATTTAATTTCTTACTATTTTTAAAGTTTGAGATTGACCTCTTCTCTTCCAGTATCATCTGTTAAAACATATATATTTAAACAGTTACAATAATGCATGTACATTTGTTTTTCCTGACCAGCAGGGCATACTCTTGGCACATTTTTAATGCAAGCAGCTTTACAAACACATTTCTCAACACCTGCATCTGTACAAATCAGTTTGATATTCAAATAACATAGAATTCTTCACTAAATTCTGGCTAGCTGTGCTGGCATATGTTACACACCCACTGCCCTACTTCTCCTGGCATAGTTGCCAATACCTCACGTTGTCACAGGGACATCGGATGTTGAACAGGATGAAGCTGTTGAAGGGCAGACCCAAGCTGAGAAAGCTGTGGATGGCAGATCCCCACAAAAACCTGAAAAACAGTGTCACAGTAAACATTGCCATGCAGATGGTGTACATGGCCAGGTTTCAGAGGGTGTCTGCCTCCTGCTGAAAGCAAATGAACATTCCAAGCAACATCATTAATCAGACATCCATGGACTTGCACACTCTGCAGATCATGTGATACATGAAGGTCAGAAATACAGACATGGTGAGATAATGGCATACTTGGCCACTCAAAATGATAGTCTGCTAACTGCTGCATGGTTAGTAAAAACCCTGGCCTCTATGGTACTTCTGCGGTGTCATAGTACAAGCAGAATTCTGCATGTCCTGACTGTGGTCAGCTGTTGGGAATGTGGATGAGGTAGACCATCTCTCCACAGAATGAATATTGCCCATCAAGCATCAGTGTCTGTGGTCCAAAATGGACACAGTTCCACTGCTGGCCCATCTGCTATGGTTCTCCCAGTTATAACAAGACTTTCAATTCACAGTCATGTTCCTTCACCTCAACATGTTGTTGTCATCCCTTCAATCTCCTCTGTGGAGCAATCTGGGCCATGTGTTTCTATACATGGTAGGGGCAGCATGGACCATGGTGTAAAATGTCAAAAAGATTGCCCTAGACTATGTTAGAGTTTGTTCAACAGTGTCATAAGCAATGATCTCCCTTTTTATTAAAGTACTAGTTTACTGCAATATATATTTTCTGCGGCTATTAAAAGTTCTGCATTATGACCTGTATCGTTTCTCTTTTTTCATGTTATTATATTGTAGAAATATGAATGTGTTATACTGATGTGTGTCTCTTATTGTTTTCCATGCAATGATGCAACAATTTGAGTGTGTATGCATACCTGTCTCTGTTGTACCCTGAGTTGATGATCCCTGTTCTGACACATTTGCACATGTTCATAATGTTATATATTATGATTATTGTGTTATGTTTGATACTCATTCTGTTCATCTAGTGGGTAATTGTCATTAGATGCAATTTGTACTGTTGTGGTGGGATAAAACCTGCACATCAATGTTTAATCTATGTATTCATGTATGTGTGGCTTGTCATGCCTCAAAGTTGTGGATTAGACACTCCTGTGTTGCTTGGCCCTATGCTTCTAGTCTCATCCTATTTTGCCTATGACTGTATCTTCTGCCCCCTACATCCTCCTGCTCTTCCTCCAATACCTGTGGGATGTCCTCTTCAGACATCTGATGTTCTTGGGATAGTTCACCCACCCCAGCATTTGGAAGAGCACCGTGTCCTCAAGTTTGCATATTGTGCAGCATGGTGCACACTGTTATCATGGGTCTATATCAGTTCTCCAAAAAAACTTTCCACCAAATTTTACATTGTCGACCCATATTCAGCAAAATTTACTTCCACAGCCTTGCTCTCACTCCAGCTGGCTGCCTTCTAGGGTGTACAGTCACAGCCTCATTTATGGCTTATATCACTGCAGCCTGTTACAATTCATTAACAGCATGTTGCTTTTGTATAGAGTTTTTTTTTTTGTTCTTTGCTATGGAATTTGGTAAACTCTATAGTATTAGCCTTTATTCCTTGAGATCTGTAAAGCATATGCTGAGGATTTCAGAAATAGTTTGCATGACAGTTTATTGCATTTAAATTGTGTTTGTCTGTGCATGGGGTGTTTTAGTATCAAATGGACATGCACAGAATTTGTAATTATGCTACGCTAAATAGCTAAGGACTCACACTGCCATCAGTGTGTCTTCTGAATTAACATCCACAGCAGGTGTGCTAACATATTCATTCATTAGGTTGTGATGTCTGTAAATAGCTTTCAAGAACTTTATGGAATCCGACCCATTGTAGTGGTCACACATGGAGAACATTGCTAAAAAGGAGTATATGAAAGAGCTGTGTATATCTTTACTGCACTTCCTATAGTAATTTCAAAACAACATCCAGTTACTTCCTAATGTGATCTATTGCATATCTTTGATTGTGGCATGACTGGAAATTTTTTTAGAGCACCAGCACATATTCTTGTCTGGGGTTGTTGTTAAAGTAGCAGTAGAAATATTGCAAATAATTGGTGGTGCTGTGATTTTTTTTAACCAGGATTTATTTACTGCTACAATTGTGGGACCATGTTGCACAATTCATGCCTCTAATAAAGACTATTTCATTTTAAACTGTTAATATTAAGAGTGCTGTTTTACCATTTCCACCTTCTGCTGAGATTTACCTTATTAGTTTAGTTTGTGACCCAGTACTACAACTGGGATGTAGTTATGTATTAGCACTTAACAACTACTACTAGTAAAAAAATAGTAATGATAATTCTTGTTTTTTTTTTCTTGTTAGTATGAGTGGTCTTCTTAATAATGTTTGGTTCAGGAGTATTGCATTTTTAGGATTTTTTCGCTGCCAGTTCACATCAGTTATATACAGTGATATTTATCTGTTTGGCATGTATACAGTATACTTTATAGAGAGTTATTTTGACAGTAAGCTGTAGTTTTAGCCAAGTAATTAACATGGTAAGACTTGTGTCACGTGTTAAAAAGAAGCTTAAGAAATATAATTTATATCTGATCACATTTATACTACTGTAAGTGGTCTCTATTTGTTTAAGTGATAATTGTAATAGAGGTTCCATGGATGTATATCTACTTATTTGAGTTTTGTTTTGTAAAATGGTGACTGAAGCTTCTAGTACTTAGTGATGAAGTGTTGATCAAGATACTTATTTGAAGTGTCACATTATTTATTTATTCTATATATATATATATATATATATATATATATATATATATATATATATATATATATATATATATATATATATATATATATATTTTTTTTTTTTTTTTTTTTTATTGTCTTATCTTTTCATTAGTGTATGTAAGTTTATTTAATGTTCATTCAGTATATGCATGCAGGTATTTTCATTAATGGAGTGAGTGACTGTGAAATGCATTCTATAGTTTTCTTCACCAAATTGGTAAAATTTTGGATGAACAGAACATTGAATGATTACTGTGAAAGTAATGCTGAAATCCTTAGATATTCTATAGGTTTCAGCATTAAGAGTAGTAGTGTTTGTGTGAATGTAGCTGGGTTAGGGTTAGGATAGGGTTAAGTTATGGTACAAATGTAGTGTAATGTAGTGGAGTGTCTGTGTGCATATGTGTGCATGTGCTTGTGCGCACGCACACATGTATATGTGTATGCGTGTGCGCATGTATGTGTGTGTGTGTGTGTGTGTGTGTGTGTGTGTGTGTGTGTGTGTGTGTGTGTGTGTGTGTGTGTGTGTGTATGTGTGCGTGTGTGCGTGTGTGTGTGTGCGTGTGTGCGTGTGTGTGTGTGTGTGTGTGTATGTATGATAGTCCAAGCTGCAAGATTAATGGTAGTGCTAGAGAAAGGGTTTCTGAAAGGTAAGGTGCAGAGATGGGTAGCAATTATTAGGTGGTGCAGGTGGGTGAATTTTGGAATGCTGGCATTGATCACTTTTGATGCCTTTGCACTGCACTAATGCAACCTATACTAATGTCTGCACATGAATTGTGTGAAAGCCATTTTTATTTAATGCATTGCACTAATGTAACCTATACTAATGTGTGCACATGAATTGTGCAAAAGCCATGTTTATTTAATGCATTGCACTATAAATGCAGAGTCGGGTGTGGGAATTAGGAAACAGCAGTGGGTGCAATATGACAAGTGTATCACACCTCCCATGCTAGGCAGAGTCAATCAGCCTTCTTATGAACAAAACAGAGTTGCCACAATCTAGAGCTCACGGTGACAATGAAAGAAAAACGTTATTGTCTATGTGAAAATGTAAGAGCTGTAGCAGTACAGAACAGGTCATCACAATGATTCCAAGCAGTACCAGTGAATGACAGCAGAAAGTCATACAAAAATGCTATCCCGTCAGGCAGAGCATGAAGCAAAACTGAGCAATACCATGAACAATTCAGCATAGGTTGCTTTTGTATTTTAACAGGCCAGCACAGGTTTTTGCAATATTTTGAAGACATAGCCAATCACCAACCAGAAAACATACATAAAAAGGATACCTTGTTAAACAAAGCACTTAGAAATAATTGACTCTATGTTGTGCTGGGAGGGAGTGTAATGAAACTGCAGACCAGCATGACATACCAGTGTAGCTTTACACTAAACATCTAGAAGGAACAACCAAAGGGTGGGAAATAAAACTGGATAGAGTCCTGCAGACTATGCACAATACTTTAACACTAAACAAGTAAGTCTATGTGATTAGTTATCACATCAAGCCATGTCATGAGAGTCATAACTTGCAAAATGCAGAGGATTTGCAGCAGATGATTAACATGTCCCTAGAGGTATTGCTTTGTACTGCAGAGCTTGATGTCTACTGAGTGAAACTTCAAGGCAGAAACCATGCATGCAAGTAAACAAATATCACCTGTAAACCATTCTCATAATTAACTATTATATTAAGAAAAACATGGAACCATGACACTTGCAGCTCTTCTTTTCATCTACTACTAGAAATAATACTTGTGCTGTGATATACATTTCAATTATAGAAGTTGCAAGCAAATAAAATACATGCTTATAGCAAACAAAATATACAAAGAAAAGCACCTGCTTTCAGGTAAATTATGCTTTTAAACGATCATAACATTAGCAATTTAAGCACCTCCTTTCAGGTCTATCATTTCTTTAAATGATCATAACATTAACAATGTATACACGTTTTCATTTACCCACATAGCTGATGCAGCTGCAGTGTGCTCCTGCTATGTGCCAAACTATGAGCAAAATTCAGCACGTGAAAAAGACATGCGCAAGTACTGTAGAAGAGAGGGGTTGCTTTCTTCCAGAGGGGACAAGTTTTGCACACCACCATTAATATGTATTTATCAAACAGTATGATGTAATGTAAAGCAATGTCAAAGGATTTGTACAGCTCTCATGCTAGCGGTAGTCAATGAACCTGTATGACACAAAGCTGCTACAGCTAAGACCTTATGTTGGTGGCAAGATAGGAAAGCTCCCCAGTTTAATTTAAAAGGAAATAGCTTTAGCATATCAACAAGGTAGTTACAACAGATTAAACCAGTGGGCAGTGTTTGCATGTCCTTATGCCATGGGTTCCAGACAGAGTATGGGGCAGGAAAAAGCACTTGCATAAACAAACCAGCATAGGTTGCTGTGGAATTTGAATAGAACAATACTAGTTTTTGTAACATTTTAAGAATTCAGCTACAGAATATATGCAAAAAGGATATCCTATCATCCAAAGAGCTGTGCATAAATGACTGTCTGTATCTTGCACTGACAGATAGTGTAAAAGAAGTGGACACCGAACAGCTCTGTAGTAAACTGCTAGAAGGAACATAAAAGGTGGAAAATTAAGCTGAATAAAATGGGCACAGCCCTATAAGTATGCACAGTACTGTAACCCCTGTGAGTAGATTTTAAGGATAATAAATTTGCAGATTTTATGGTTTAGCAGCAAAGGTTTCACTTGACCTTTTGGAGGTGATGTTTGCACGGTAACCATTTAAAATGTCATGTCTTGGTTTGCTGAGCCCTGAAATGTGGAATCTGAAAGACTGAAAATCCAGATTTACATATATCATGTTTAGAATTCCATTTTCTTGGAAGATTACTTTTTTCAAAGGTATGGTGATCTCAGGGTAGGTATACATAAGCTTCAGGGTGGTTACTTGCCTACCACAAAAACATGTTTAAAAGAGAATAGCAGAGGTTAATATGGAAACAAAATCTCCTTTTTCACTTCATTAGTTCACTGACCTCTGCTATTTTCTGATTACATGATGAACTCATATCTTTACATACACATTTTTACATATTATAAGTTCAGATTTGATAGTGTTACTGCATTACAAGCTAAAATGGCACTTTTAGTATAATTTAATAAGATTTAGTCATTTTATTCTGTTGACATATAATATTTTTATTTCTGCATTGTATGATGGATTTATACTGTTAGCAGGTTACCGAATACATCTGTTTTCTTTGTCGGTTTCATTACATCTGTATTATTTTATCATTAATACAGTGGCTAATATTTAGTGTTATGACATTTTAGTTTTAGAAGGTTTACCATGCTTATTAGAGTTTTTATATGTTAACCTTCAACTGATGTCTATCCTAAATTTGAATTAGATAGCATTATTGTTTCATACGTATTAAATGCTAAAGATCCACCCTTTGTGGGTATGTACAATTTTAGGTATTTTGATTGGATGTAGTGAAGATCTATGATGACCTTTATTGGATGTGATAACCAGAATTTATTGGGTAATACAGGTCACGTTATATGTTTTATGAATATTTGTATAGAGGCGTGCGGAGGTTATAACACTTTGATTTGTTGTAAATTACTTTTAAAATGCTGATGTTTTATTATTTAGTAAAAGATCCAATATACTATATGCTTTAAATGGTAAAGTTTCACCCTTTGTGGGTATGTAAATATTTAGGTATCCTGATTGGATGTAGTTACAATCCTCAATTACTATGACTGGATGTATTAATTAGAATTTATTAGAATTCTGATTGGGAAATATTGGTCACATGTTATACATTTTATGAATAAAAATGCTCCTCTCGCATAGAGGCATGTGAAGGTTGTAACATTCTGATTGGTTGTGAATGACTTTTAAAGTACTGATGTTTGATTAATTAGTAAATGATCTGATGAAGGACGTGGATGTTGCCCAAAAGCACTAATCTAATAGTTTAATTTCATTTTTATTCCAAGCTGTGGTGGCCTTGCTCCTTTTTTCTTGGTACATTACTTATTTGTTTAAGTACCTGGGCTTAGTGACTGTGCTCAGAGTTTTTATTTGTAAATGTATATAAGTTTTCATTTACCCACATAGCTAATGCAGCTGTAGTGTGCTCCTGCTATGTGCCAAATTAACAGCAAGATTCAGCACATGAAAAAAAATGCGCAAGTACTGTAGAAGGGAGGGGTTGCTTTCTTCTAGAGGAAACATGTTTTTCACACCACTGTTAACATGTATTTGTCAAACAGTATGTTGTAATGTAAGGCAATGTCAAAAGATTCGTACAGCTCTCATGCTAGCGGTGGTCAATCAACCTGTACAAGCACAAAGCTGCTACAGCTAAGACCTTATGTTGGTGGCAAGATAGGAAATCTCCCCAGCTTAATTTAAAAGGAAACAGCCTTAGCATATCAACAAAGGTAGTTACAACAGTTGAAAGCAGTGGGCAGTGTTTGCATGTCCTTATGCCATGGCTTCCAGACAGAGTATGGGGCAGGAAAAAGCACTTGCATAAACAAACCAGCATAGGTTGCTGTGGAATTTTAATAGAACAATACTAGTTTTTGTAACACTTTTAAAAATAATTCAACTACAGAATATATGCAAAAAGGATACCCTATTAATCCAAGAGCATTGCATAAATGACTGACTGTATCTTGCACTGTCAGACTGTGTAAAAGAAGTGGACACCCAGCAGCTCTGTAGTAAACTGCAAGAAGGAACAAAAAAGGTGGAAAATTAAGCTGAATAAATGGACAGAGCCCTGTAAAGTATGCACGGTACTGTAACCCCTGTGAATCGTTTTTTTTAAGGATAATAAATTTGCAGATTTTATGGTTTAGCAGCAAAGGTTTAACTTGACCTTTTGGAGTTGATGTTTGCACGATAACCATTTAAAATGTCAAGTCTTGGTTCGCTGAACCCTGAAATGTCTGAAAGACTGAAAATCCAGATTTACATATATCATGTTTAAGATTCCATTTTCTTGGCAGATTACTTTTTTCCAAGTATGGAATCTCTGGTCAGGTATATATAATCTTGAGGGGGATTGCTTGCCTACCACAAAAACATGTTTAGAAGAGAACAGTGGCGTCTGATATTCATTCTTCCCTTCTGTTTCTACCCTGTTTTTCCTCTCTATTTAGGGACTTGGAACTCTGTGTCCTGACATTTCAATAGGGAGATGCTTTGTATTCTAGACCTTAGTCTCTTGGTCAGACAGAGCCTTAAGGTACAACCCCCATGCAGAGTCAGAGATTTTGCAGCAGAGGATTAACTTATCCTTAATGCATTGCAGAGCCTGCTGTCTGAGACAAGCAGGACCGTCATATGCTCCATAATGTGGAGAATGTATCTTCATTGGAAAGAATGTCTTGAACAGTATATTGCAAATATTTTAGTAGAGACTTCATTGATTTGTTTGATAACTGTTGCTACATGTTCTCAGGTAAGATAAAATCATTCTCTGCTAATAGAATAACTGGAGATAAAGCAGTCTAACTTACTTTACAAAACAGCAATCACAGTGTACTCCATTAGCATTCAAATCACTGATATGTATGATTACCCTTCAGAAAAGAGCTTCTATATAGCATAATTGATAAAAAAACTATAAATAGTCTGATGTATATCTGACCTCGTTTAGTTTGTGACAGATAATTATATACCTGTTAACCTTCTATTTTCCATTTTGGACTTTTATTATACTACTACCTTAACCAGTGAAACTTTAAACTCAGTATGAAAATCTCATCTGAACATATAATGCATTAGAGCATTCTTGAGTACCTGACCTGTCTGAAATATGCTTGAAACTTTGTTTTTTTGTATTTTAATGTAATTAGCTCAAATGTGATCTGGTTCAAGAGCTAACTAAAATGTGTTTTTTCTGAAAGGTATATCTTGTTTGCATATTCTATACATTTTCATCATTAGGGAATGATTTTATGTTGCTGCATTTCAACGGATGGAAATTGTGCATTCCTTGAATGTACTACAAGAAAGAGAACACTTGCAAAATACAGTATTACTACTTTTGAGCTGGGAAAGCTTATTATTAATTTAATTTTCATGACATGATAACTGTGAAAACCCATTCGGCTCCTTTCAAGGACAAGTGGTTAAGTGATTTGGTTTGGGTCACACAGCAGACAAAGGAGGCTGGAGAAGTTGAAGCCTGGAGTAAAGGTTGAGACACAATAGCAGCTCTTAATTGCATTCCTGTAAAACTTAGTATTTCGGTACTTTGAGAGTTCTATTCAATATACAGATAACCCAGAAAATAGTGTTTTGCAAGGCACACAAGACACTGTTACACTACACTTAGGGCTTGAATGTTAGTTGTTAGTGAATGTATGTGTGCTTTATGCATTAATGTTTTGTTGGGTGTCTGGGTGTGCATTTATATGAGAGAAAGACAGAGCAAGCTAGCAATAGGGAGTGTGCATTCTTCTCCATGCTTTTGCTCAAGAATTCAGACAAAGGGGCTTTTCATCAACACATCTTAAATGCATTTATTTATTTTATTTATTTGTCTTTTGTTAACCGGGTCGGTCCACTGGGCTGGTGGCCCATTTTCAGTGGATACCCGAGGAGAAAAGCTCCAGATAAAGAAAACAAGTTATAAAATTTATAACAATGCTACAATCATTTGAGACATAAGAAATGTGGTACAAAGTATCTTAAGGGTATACAATACATACACTTGCGACATATAAGAGATAATGTACA
The DNA here is from genome assembly GCF_019279795.1 of Protopterus annectens. Lineage (NCBI taxonomy): Eukaryota > Metazoa > Chordata > Ceratodontiformes > Protopteridae > Protopterus > Protopterus annectens. Next base: position 1,651,759,238 of record NC_056725.1, read on the forward strand.
AAGTATCGTAAAGTTATTCAATAAGGACAAACAACAATTAACAACTGAGTATAAAAACAACAGTAAAACTGTGACCTAGAGAAGTTGGGTGGGTTGTAGTTAGGTGAGGTGGTGACAGGTACAAGATGGAGAGTTAACCAGGTAAATATAGTTCTCTTTTGAAAATAATGGGAGAGTGGATAGAGCGTAGACAGTTAGGGAGCTTGTTCCAAGTTTGAGACATTGAGCATTTGTAAAGTAATTTGCCTATAGTTTTATTGGGTCTGCAGGTGTCCAGTAGGTTTTGGTCAGTGCTGTGGAGGGCTTGGGAAGGTTTGTATGGGGATAAGAGAGTAGATAGGGAGGGGCAGTTGGCAGGTGTATATAGTAAAGAATGTGTCATTTGAAGCTGTGATAGTAGGAGAAGTTGAGGGAGTTCAAGCCATTGAACTTGTTTGAGGGCAAGGCAATGGTGGGATTTGTGTGGAAGGTTGCAGGCAAATCTAGCTATGTGGTTGTATGTTTGAATGAGTTTAGTTTAAATATTTGCTTGGATGTGGATAAAAATAGGGGAGGCATAGTGAAGGCAAGGGAGGAGGTAGGCTTGGGTAAGGGAGGTCCTACGGGTAAAAGGTAAGAATGTTTTATTTCTGTACAACAGACCGAGTTTTTGATTGGTCTTTTTAATCAACTCTTGTATGTAAATCTCAAATTTCAGTTGATCGTCAATAGTGATCCCTAGAAGTTTGGTGTGAGAGTCTGCATGAATTATTGTGTTATCTAGGGAAGAGATAGTGAAGGATGTCTTAAAATTAGTTATAGATTTTGGGAGGAAGAGGGGTAGCTTGTTTTTTGGGAGAGGTTAAGGATAAGTTGGCTATTGGTTAGCCAGTGTTCATTGGTGTTAAATGAGGTTTGTGTCAGGGAGTGGAGGTTAGTAGGGTTGTCTGAGAGGGTGGTAAGAGTAGAATTGTCTGTGTATTGGATTAGATTAAATGAGCAGCAAGAGAAGGGAAGCGAATGAATTAAATGAATAAAAAGCATGAAATTATAATACTGATGTTTATCGACTAAGTGTGATCCTCAGAGATTTACAAGAAATTAAAGGAGGTAAACCAAGGACATTTTGCAAAAACAGGGACAAGATGTGTGCTGGTGGGGAGTTGCAGTGCTTTGTAATGTATGCCTGTTTTTTTTTCATTCATTTGAGCACAATGACAGATGAGGTGTATTCAGCCAAGAAAGTGGTAGTAATTGCTTGCCACATTTGTCTGAGTGTGTATGTGTGTACACATGTGTGTTTGTCTATATGTGCATGAGGTTATGTCTACCCACTTATCTGTGTGACTTATTGACATTAAATATTTATATTTTGGATGTAAAACACTTTCTTCAAGAACAATTACATATGCTACAGTAACTCTGAAACGTTAGTCAGAGAACTTATTAAAGTCAGAAATGAAAACATATATATATATATATATATATATATATATATATATATGTGTATATATATATATATATATATATATATATATATATATATATATATATATATGGATCACCTTCATTTGGTCGACAACTCATTTGATTTAAACTCATTTGGTCGATAGTTCATTTGGTCAACAACCAGTATTCAAGGCAAAAACCTGGGATTTGCCCCCCTCCCCAATGTTGTGTGACCCTGCAGTTGATATATATAGCTGAGGGGTGTGGGGGGAACAACCCCTCATATTGGGGGGTGGGGGATGAAGCCCCCCACCTATTTTCATTTAAAATGTGTAGTTTGTGTTGTATTTTCATGTTTTTAAATGGAAATAGGTGGGGGGCTATGCCCCCACACCCTCCAATGTGGGGGGCTGTGCCCCCCTAACTATATATATCAACTCCAGGGTCGCAAGACATTGGGGAGGGGTGCAAATCCCAGGTTTTTGCCTTGAATACTGATTGTTGACCAAATGAGTTTAGATTAAATGAGTTGTCGACCAAATGAAGGTGGCCCATATATAGATATATATATATATATATATATATATATATATATATATATATATATATATATATATCTATATATATATATATATATATATATATATATATATATATATATATATATATATATCTATTTATATCTGGGTTCCCTACATTACACCGACAGGTCGGAAGATCGACACTCAAAACACCGACGCCAGAAGAACGACGAAGGAGATGACCGACAAGTCGTAATACTGACAGCGAAAAGATCAACAGGGGTAACTTGTGAGCGCGACCCAGTAAGTGTGCGATAGTGAGGGACTTAGGGTTAGGGTGTGGGTAAGGTAAGTGTGCGATAGTGAGGGACTTAGGGTTAGGGTGCGGGTAAGGTTAGTGTGCAATAGTGGAGGACAGATATGAAATAATTTAATAAATAGTCAAAGCACAATAACGTTTTCCCAAATGTGCATTATTGAGAGTCACCAGCCTTACAAAGATCCAACAGCCTTTCAGGCATTATTGTTTGCTAAGTTTCATTGCAGGTGTGGCTGCTACACCATGTGGTAATCACAATGCAAGTTGAGCATATTTTACATAACCTGTGTTTGCCACTGCTGTCGGTACATTCTTTAGCACATTTACTGTTTTTTCTACAGGTATGCAACAAGTGTTTGTGGGTAATTGGGTAATATGCTAACCACAACTTAAATGCTCTTTTCCAAGTCCCAAATTCATCTAACCACATTTTACCAGTATTACAAAGCCTGTCATAACAGTATATAGTATATAACATAGTAATTGCTTGCCACATTTGTCTGAGTGTGTATGTGTGCACACATGTGCGTTTGTCTATATGTGCATGAGTCTATGTCTACCCACTTATCTGTGTGACTTATTGACATTAAATATTTATATTTTGGATATAAAACACTTTCTTCAAGAACAATTACATATGCTACAGTAACTCTGAAACGTTAGTCAGAGAACTTATTAAAGTCAGAAATGAAAACATATATATATATATATATATATATATATATATATATATATATATATATATATATATATATATATATATATATATATATATGGATCACCTTCATTTGGTCGACAACTCATTTGATCTAAACTCATTTGGTCGATAGTTCATTTGGTCAACAACCAGTATTCAAGGCAAAAACCTGGGATTTGCCCCCCTCCCCAATGTTGTGCGATGCTGCAGTTGATATATATAGCTGGGGGGTGTGGGGGGAACAACCCCTCATATTGGGGGGTGGGGGATGAAGCCCCCCACCTATTTTCATTTAAAATGTGTAGTTTGTGTTGTATTTTCATGTTTTTAAATGGAAATAGGTGGGGGGCTACGCCCCCACACCCTCCAATGTGGGGGGCTGTGCCCCCCCCCCTAACTATATATATATATATATCAACTCCAGGGTCGCAAGACATTGGGGAGGGGTGCAAATCCCAGGTTTTTGCCTTGAATACTGATTGTTGACCAAATGAGTTTAGATTAAATGAGTTGTCGACCAAATGAAGGTGACCCATATATAGATATATATATATATCTATATATATATAGATATATAATATATATATATATATATATATATATATATATATATATATATATATATCTGGGTTCCCTATGTTACACCGACAGGTCAGAAGATCGACACTCAAAACACCGACGCCAGAAGAACGACGAAGGAGATGACCGACAAGTCGTAATACTGACAGCGAAAAGATCGACAGGGGTAACTTGTGAGCGCGACCCAGTAAGTGTGCGATAGTGAGGGACTTAGGGTTAGGGTGTGGGTAAGGTAAGTGTGCGATAGTGAGGGACTTAGGGTTAGGGTGCGGGTAAGGTTAGTGTGCGATAGTGAAGGACAGATATGAAATAATTTAATAAATAGTCAAAGCACAATAACGTTTTCCCAAATGTGCATTATTGAGAGTCACCAGCCTTACAAAGATCCAACAGCCTTTCAGGCATTATTGTTTGCTAAGTTTCAATGTAGGTGTGGCTGCTACACCATGTGGTAATCACAATGCAAGTTGAGCATATTTTACATAACCTGTGTTTGCAACTGCTGTCAGTACATTCTTTAGCACATTTACTGTTTTTTCTACAGGTATGCAACAAGTGTTTGTGGGTAATTGGGTAATATGCTAACCACAACTTAAATGCTCTTTTCCAAGTCCCAAATTCATCTAACCACATTTTACCAGTATTACAAAGCCTGTCATAACAGTATGTGAAAAATTGTAATATAGGGTATAGCACCATTTTGGAGTGGTAAGCTGAGTATATTGTTGCAGTTTTTCGACCCATCACAGAATGTAGAAGTATGAGCCACTATTGAGTTACAGTTTTATAATGCTTTTCATGGTACCTGGTTTAATACTGTGTACATGCTCACACTGCTCAGTCTATGATATGTTAACAGATAGCTTTAAGTGTATTCAGGTATGGCCATAGCTCAGAATGCTCTTACTGACTGTAGTATTCCAGACATACCTGCAAAGCCCAGGTTCCCAAAATTACACTTGCTGTGGTGGTGCATCTTGCATCACATGCATATTACCCTGCAGTACTATCAGTTTGGTAAATCCGTGGGGATTAAATGGGTTGGGCTGACTTTTGAGAGTGTGCATGTCTTGTTTGAAAGTGTTCATTTCTCCTCTACATCATCCTCTCTCTGACAGCATGTTATTCAGTGTAATCCAGTTGACTAACCTCTCTGTGTAGGGGTCATCAGCTGAGTGCAAGAGGAGAGTGAGTCTGAGAGTTATCACTTTTGCTTATATAAGATGACTTGAAACATTGCTAGGAGGCCCTTCCTCTATATGCCAGCATTATTCAGAAGGCAACTGTGAGCTACTAGGCATGGCATCTGATAGCACCCTCCAAAAGTGACAATATCCCGTCACGGGTTGCTCACCAATCTAGTCCAAATCCTATTCAAGATTCTCATCCTGATAAAGGCACAAGGATGCAAGGACCATCTGCCTCTATCCAGCATACTGTCATTATCCCTTCCATCAAATAGAAGTGAGCAGACATAGCCTCATAATCCCTTTCACCTAACAGACCCTGTAGGTGCCTTGATGTATAAAAGAACAACATTTGGATCATTAGCAGGGCTTCACCCCTCTTTATCAATATAGCTGTCTGCTCTGCAAGATTTTCAGACCTGGCTCGTATTATGGCATTATCAGTGGTTTGCGAATACTGGTACAGTGTGCTGTTAGTCCTTGACTGAGTACACATTTTGCAATGAATGAGACTCTGAAACAGTGCATGCTGATGAGGGCTATTAGTAATTTTTGGCATTGGAGACATATGTATGGTGCTAATTTATTTATTTATGTATTTATTTATTGACATTTGATTACCAGGAAGTCCAACTGGGCAGGTGTCCATTTGAAGCAGAAGCCCAAGTAGAAAAGCTCCAAAGCATTTCAGAAATATTTTAAGAATTATAATTTTACAATCTTTAAAATGATACAATTAAAACAAAAAAAATCTACAGTTTAAACAATTATACCAAATTAGACATAATGGGAAGTCATTGGAAAAGATACAACTTATATGACAATGATTTAATATTTAGAAAAATTTTAGCCAGTTTAGAGAAATTAAAGGTAAAATAGTATAATACAAGCAGTAATTACAATATGAAGTGGCAGAAAAAAACAGGGTTATGGCATACTTACATACTTGGAGAGTCAGGGAGGAGAAATTGATTGTAGTAAGAAAGTGCATGAGGAAGGAGGAGTAAGATATGAATAGGTACTTGTTCATATTCAGGGATATTTGTTTTGCTGGGTTTGAGCAAGGACAGAGTTTGTTTTTAGCTAGAAAGTCTTTCAGAATTGTTTTAATGGACTGGAGGAAGGGTAATGACCTTATGGAGGCAGGTAAGGAGTCTCAGGCCTTAACAACATAGTATGACTACAGATTATGACCAGCAGATTTGATAGGTTTGTCATGTATGCCAAATGTGTACACACATATATGGGATTATTACCTCCTCACGAAGAGATGGTACAGTTGCCTGATATCAAGGTATATGCCCAGTGATCTATTATATAACATCCACTGACATTTTTGTCTGTATTGTATTTGTACATGACTATAATATTCTTTCATGTGTTGATACTGAGGAACACTTTTGCATGAAAGATGCAACTTGCATATTATGATACTGCCTACATTTGTGAAGCTTTATTTTGAAGCTGTATAATGCAGATGGCAATACTTTTCATTGCAATGCTTGGCAGAGGCACCTCTTGTGGGTACTGATTCATATTTTTCCACATATGTAATTTATCCATAACTGTGCTATGTTCTTAGCATTGAAAGATGTCTGCCATCCATAATTTTCCATTATAGTGTGCCGCATATCAGTTTCACATGTTAAGTAGCTGCATATCTAGGTGGTTGTGTAAAAAGTGAATCATATAATGTTCAGACAACTATATTTTCTCTTACACGTCCCCGCTCTCTCTCTCTCTCTCTCTCTCTCTCTCTCTCTCTCTATATATATATATATATATATATATATATATGTGTGTGTGTGTGTGTGTGTGTGTGTGTGTGTGTGTGTGTGTATGTGTGTTATATGTACATATACATGTGTGTGTGTGTGTGTGTGTGTGTGTGTGTGTGTGTGTGTGTGTGTGTGTGTGTGTGTGTGTGTGTGTGTGTGTGCGCGTGATTGAGCATGTGCATACATATAATTATAATATAAACAAAGCCAACATACACTGCATTAAGGCATTTGATTAAAATCTGTCTTGTCAATGCTACAAATCATGGGCATATCACACATGGGCACTGATTTTTACATTGTACTTTCAATTAATTCAGAATCATTAGAATACAATAATGCAAGCATTTTTTAAACTCACAATCATGTTTGTGTACAAATAACTATAAGACAAGGAAAGCCAACATACACTGCATTGTTCACTGCAAAAAATCCTCCTTATAAATAATATTTTATTGCATACTGTTTGTTACTTCGCTCCTTTAATTGCACCAAAAACTTCACGGTAGCTTTGTGTGAGACTTTTTGGAATCTATCTATCTATCTATCTATCTATCTATCTATCTATCTATCTATCTATCTGTCTATCCATTCATTTATTAGTTCGGCTTGCTAATACTGTAAACTACTAATTTTCAAATGTTATTAACTCATTCATGCATTGATTTGCACATGACCTTCTCTACCTCTGTAGCCCCTTAAACAATTACCCATTAGTACTTTTTTCTGCCTTTCTTCTTTTTCTAATGCTTCTCCTCACATTTTCATCTTTAGGGTAGGTTCACTGGTTAATTAGACTCGTTAGATGGCATATGAACAGAACAATATATACTAATTTGATCTTGACTCTGCTGATATATCCATTGTTTTACTGAAGTTTAAATTTATATTTATTCTCCAGTTTGTGCTATATAACAAAGGTCTTGTTCAATATAACTAGTATTAAGTTCTAAATTAACATTTGCTATCTCCTTAGTGAAACTGCATGCTTTTTTGTTTTCTAAATACCTCTATAAAATTATCAAAAGACACAGACAAATGTGTATTAACAGAAATGAAAACAAAATCAACATCTGCCATAGTCATGCATTATACATTACACATATGTTTTCTTTCTTTTTAACAATTATTCACTACAACATTGCATAAATTGTTCAGTTCATGCATTCCTTTAATCCTCACTCCTCTTGAATATTATTCTGGATGTACTGTTTCCACAAATTTCAATCATTTCTGTGAAGTTTGGTCCTTTCCTTTTCTAAAGATCCCCATATAGTTCTTTTACCTTATTAACAATATTCATTACTTCAATTACAATTAGTTTAGACTTTGATTCCTGTTTACAGTAGTTGCATTTTTGTACCAAATAGCATTATACTTTGTTAGGCCTTACTGTGTATAGACGATTTAGATCATGTGCCCCAGCTAAAAGGAAACATTTCCTTAGTTACAGCAGATTTCTGCCAAAACATTTCTGAAAAAGTATCTTGTAGGGAATCTTTGAAATCTGCCAACTCATTATACTCCATAGAAAACATATTCCCAATTCTGTCTCTCTTTTAATTCATACCTCCCAGTGTTTCCTATCTACCTGAGGAAACATTCTGTAAAGTCTGCTTGGAGTATAAAAATACCTATGCAAATGCAATCAAAAATGTTAAACCTTCTGGACTTTGGGGGATATTTGGGAGACAGACTTCCTCCCATTGTTCCTTTGTAAACTGCCTTTCCAGTCCCTTTTAATATATATGCAATACGTTGAATCTTAGCATGCAGCCATGGCATATTGTGCCCACATCTGTTTGCCATGATCGGTCCCTGCTGCTGCATCCTCATCTGATCCCTCATCTGTGTCAGCTGGCCTTGCCTGTAGTGCTGAGAATTGCAGTCCTTGTTCAGGGGCACCCTACTGCAGCTGTTTTCTAAGTATAATGTTATGTAAGATGGCCTTCAGTCAATATTTTGGTTGAGATTGCAGGGTCATGTTGTAGGGTACCTCCAGATATATTCAGACAGTGCAATCATGACTTGAACATTCCATACAGATGCTCTATGGTATGTATAGTCTGTGCACAGGCAGTATTGTAACCTTGCTAAGTAGTGTTGTGCGTGTTTCTCATAGGAATCATGATCCAAGGTTCTATGACTTATTCAGCACCCTCCAAGGGATGTCCAATTGTTAGAGGCCACAAGTGTGCTGTATGTGGGAATTGTGGAAACTGCCAAGGGGGCCTGCAGACTCATTATAGATGATCCACAAATAGGCACAGTGAACTGACTGTAACTACACACACCAAGGAGTACCAAACCAACTTCAAGTAAATTCAGATTCAAAAATACAATTTATTCGAACTGAGCGCTTTCTTCTATTGTAACATAGACTTCATCAGAGTTAATACTTAAACAATGTTCGTAAATTTGTTCTCTTATTTTCCTTTTAGTTTTGCCTACATAAAAACGAAGGCATTTTAAACATTTAGCAAGGTAAATTACCCCTACGGTGTTACAATTGCAAGGGAACGTACTTCTAATAATATTCCCATTGATGTAAACATTGTCCACTATTAGCATATACTTACATTGTCCACACCTTCCACACCTTGTTGTACCTGATTTTCTGGAAGACTTAATTTCCCAAAGGTTGTCACCACTTTGTAATAAATTCTTCATGGTATTCCCCTTCTTATACACTACTACTGGTCTATCACCTATTTTATCTAATACCCCATTAAAGCAGGGAATGAATTTATTAACATTGTTTAAGTATTAGGAAAAATAACTTGAATAATTCTCTTGCTAAACACATTGTAGGTAATCCCAATCATACTTTTCAGTTCTTTGGCCTTGATTGTGTGCTAACCAACCCAACGGGAGGCCCATGGGAAGACCTGTTAGAGGCAAAATAACTAATTTGGCAACTTAAATTGGATGCTTGTAAGTTTCTTGGACTTAATGACCAGGTGTCAATTGCCAGTATTTTAAAATTGAGATCATATTTAGTTTGATTTTAAGTAAAGCTTCAAAGTTTATATGTTTTAATTATTTTGTAGTGATTTATGTACGTGTGGGGGTTATATGAGTTTAAGACTTTAAGGTGGTATGTTATCATGTGATCAATTAATTGTAAGGTATAAATTGAGCTCATTTCACATAATGCATTAACTTTGATGAAGTCTATGTTACAATAGATGAAAGTGCTCAGTTCAAATAAATTGTATTTTTGAATCTGAATTTATTTGAAGTTGGTTTGGTACTCCTTGGTGTGTGTAGTTACAGTCAGTTCACTGTGCCTATTTGTGGATTGTTTTCTCTGGTTCATGGTTCCTGGTGAATTGTGTCATTATAGATGATACCTTGTGTATTACAGACAACATGGCAGTTGATGGATTGATACCCTTTTCTGTTCATATATCACCTTTCCATTTCACAAGCTGGGGCCTTTATTTCAATGTGGGTGCATTCTATGGCCCTCTGTATGACAGGAAAATGGGCTATGGCATAGAAATTTTATATGTGTGATAGCTCTCTCCCCTGGAGTACATAGAAACTAAATACTGCCCACCCCAAGCTCAATGTTGAAGAATTGCATTGAGGAACTGGTGGAGTACTTTTAAGGCTAAAGACTGTGAAACTCCTACTGTGTCCCCTGTAAGTCACTAAAATATCCCATTAGCTAAAATATATAGTACTGCACATGCCTTAGTATTCACTCTGGAATGGATTCCTATGGGATCTCAGAAGGGTCCAGCAGGTATCCACTGTATTCCTTATGATATTGCTGTCCACCCTATAGTGGTCCGCAATTTCTATTTCATGTAGGATGTGGTAGGCAAATGTGATCTAAAATCTCTACACTTCCATGGATGACATCTTATAGCAACAAGAGCAGCAACACCTTGTATGGGAGCTTCTTCCAGAGATGCAGGTTTACATTGGTTGCAGTAAACCCTAGTATTTTTTTTTTAATTTTCTTGTGGCTGTATTCCAAAATGTGTTAAAATTTAGAGCTAAAGCAAACGTAATGCGTTGGTGTGTGTTTTACTTGTTTCTGAATCGCTCATCATGTTTTTTGCTTCATTAGCATACAGCATGGCTCATTATATGATCATTAGCATATTAGGTTCATAGGTCCATATGTAGGTACTGAGTTATCTGCCCGAAGGCATATATTAGCCGAGCCATGTTGTGCGGTATTCACCACCCCTTTGGTTAGTTCCCTAGGCCCTTGATCTAGCAGCTAGTACCCTTGGCCCTTATCTAGTAGATCTGTTGGTATGATCCCTGGCGTGAACTTTCTGTTACCCATCCACGCGTCAAGGTTCCTCTTGAAGAGTGATAGTGAGGGTCTCTGTCTTATGTAGATCGGGACCTTGTTCCATAGCAAAGGAAGTCTTTGCGAAGGGAATCTCCCTCCAGCATGTTCTATTCATTGTTGTGCTGAGGTTTATATCCCTAGAGTGTGTAGCTTGATTGGATTTGGTTTTGCTAAGACAGAGCATGTTCAACAGTTCTGGGTTGGACATGGCTCTGTATGTTAGACAGAGATCGCCTCTGAGAAGGTGGTATGCAACAGAGAAAAGCCTTCGTTTTTTCAATCGTGCTGCATAGGGCAACTGTTTGAGGCCAGTAATCCTCTTAGTGAGGTAGCTCTGTGGTCTCTCCAGCTGCTGGAGATGCCTAGCCAGGTACATACCAATTGGTGCATTGTACTCAATAATGGGTCTGATGAGGGAAGAGTAGAGGGGCACCATTACATCCTTAGATCTTGATGCAAACCCTTTTGTGATCATATGGGTCACATAGAAGGATTTTCTAACCACCTTGGCAACATGGTTATAAAAGGAAAGCTGACTATCTACTTGGGTCCCTAGAGCCCTTATTACTACTTCAGATTTCAGGGGGTTACCTCCTATGTGGTAGTTCGCGGGTGCTCTGTTTTTTCCAAAGGGGATTATTACACATTTTTTAGCATTTAGCTTGAGACCATGGCTTTGACACCATACATCATTCTCATTAAGGCCCTTCTGGAGGGTATCCATGTTGGCCGGAGACTTTATTATAGCACCCAGTTTGCAGTCATCCACAAACTTGGTCAGCCACAGCCCTTCAGTGTTTGCCTGTACTTCAGAGAAGTATATGCCAAACAGGAGGGGCCCCAAGACAGAGCCCAGAAGCACACCGCTCATTACTGGTCTGGATTCGGACATAGATCCCGCTACTCTTACTTTGTGGGATCTGTCTGAGAGCCAGTTTGTGGTCCATCTTGTGACATAAGGGTTTATGCCCAGGTTGCTGAGTTTATCAATAATACCTGAATGGGGAATGGTGTCAAATGCTTGAGCAAGGTCACGGTAAGCCATGTGTACCTCCTTTCCCTTCTCTATAGCCTGAGTAACTGTCTCAAAGAAGTCCACCAGGTTCAGGAGGCATGATCTGCCCTTGATGAAGCCAAACTGTGTGGGGTCAAGTGTTTGGAGGCTCCCAATCTCTCCATTTATGAGTTCCATAATGATTCGCTCCATTGCCTTACAGATCAGACTGGTCAGGCTTATTGGTCGGTAGTTCCCAGGGTCAGTTGTGGGCCCACCCTTGTGCAGTGGAACCACTGTTGCTGTGTGCCATTCTATGGGCACATATCCTGTCGAGAGGCTGAGACTGAACAGGGTATTCAGATGCAGGGTTAATTCATTTTGGAGCTCACATATGACACAGCCCAGGACACCATCTGGTCCCATGGAGGCAGTGTTTTTAGCTTTAGATAGAGCCTTATTAACCAACGTATCAGTAATAATTGGAGTTACACAATCCCCTGGAATAGTAATAGGCCCTGTAAGTGATGAGTGGGGGGGGGGGGATTTGCACTGAACCTGTCAGCCAAGATGTTGGCAATGTCAGTGGTGTCAGTGTATTTTGTTCCATTTTGAACTAGCTCAGAACAGACCTGAGCATTGCCATTTAGGTTTTTGACATAACCATAGAAGGCATTATGGTTATCCTTGGCATCCTTGGCAACTTTCTTTTCAAAATTGGCTTTAGTTGACTTGATGAGGGCCCTCAATTTCTTACTAAAGCTGATCAAAAAAGATTTTCCTACTTGAGATTTGGCCTTTTTTTGTATAAGTCTCCTCCTTTTATTGTATAGTTTGCTTATGGCCGGGGTCCACAAGACTGGTTTCTTCTTGCTTGAGGAAGGAGTCTTGGTTTTATTTGGCATAGCACAGTAAATGCAACCCTGAAGATGTATATAAAGTGCCTTGGTGTAGGATTCTGCATCCTGGATATCATTATCCTTCTGCAAGGAAATAGTGAAACTTTCCACTTCTGACGCAAATAGTTTGAAGTTTACTTTGGAAAGTTTTTTTACGATGGTTTCTTTGACTGGGGGAGCTGGAAGGGTGAGGATGTCTAGGGTTATCAGTATGTGGTCTGATCTGATCAGAGAGGGAGTGATAACAGGTATGGTACAATGGGCGCCCATATTTGTGATGACTAAATCCAATATGTTGTCCCCTCTAGTGGGAGAACATACCAGTTGTTCAAGGGCATTTGAATTTATAAATTCTATGAACCGCTGGACATAGGAGTTAGAACTTTGGTAGTTCACCCAGTCTATACCAGGATAGTTGAAATCACCCAAAATGATGGTGTTGGGTAGGACCTTTATATTTTCCAGTGCCTCAAGGAATGCTGAGTGAGCATCTTGGGACATGGTGGGTGATCAATAACAGGCTATGACTTGAAACGTGGTTTTGGCTGCTGATAGTTGCGCATGGATGATCTCTGGGGCATTATGCTGTGCCACTAACCTGGAGATGTGGGTATTCTTGATGAATATGGATACATCTCCGCCCTTTGTACTGCGATTCTGTAACTGAGGCTGGAAGGTCTGATATGAATTGTAACCTGGTAGTGCTGGGGTGCTCTCTGGAGCCTTGAACTAGGTTTCCGTCACTGCACAAACATCGATTTTCTCCATACTGAGGAGTGCCTCTAGTGGATGCATTTTGAGGTTGAGACTTCTGGCGTTGAGTAGCATTACCCTTAGTTTTTGGTTACCTGTGCTGGTTACGGTGGTTGGTTTGTCCTTTGAGCCTTGCCTAAAAAGGCATTATGGGGACGGCAAGAGCCTTGGCCAGTATTCAAAAGCCTAGGGGTGACAGGTGCAAACCATCTCTGGCGAAACAGCGAGGCTTGTCTATCATGTCATCCCAGGCAGACAGACACTGGATCCCCTTAGAATGACACTAGAAGCTTAGGCAATTGTTGAAATTGATCATTTTGTCTTTGTATTGTGGTATCATTCTAGATGAAGGTAGTATGCTACTCAAGGTCAGGGTCATACCAGCTTGGGCAACATGATCAGAGAGTTCCTCGATGTCTCTTTTCATGTAGTCCAGGGAGGTACGTCTTAGATCATTCACACCAACATGTACAATGACAGCATCATACTTGTACTTGTTCTGGAGTGACCTAAGTGCCTGTGTTATGTGGCGGATCCTAGCACCTGACAGGCAGCTGACAGTAACCTTCTCCTTGTTCAGCCTGGTGAGTGGAACATCTGTGTGCCTTACTATAGAGTCTCCTATTACTAGTGTGTTGGATATGGTGTTTTGCCTTAGGGGCTGTCATGAGGCACACTGCTGAGGTGAATTATGTGTTTTCTGGCTTGTGTTTGGAGGTGCAGGTTGCTTGCTTGTCTGCTTTGGAGGGCACTGTTTCTTTTTCAGATTGTTACCTAGTGCCGCCAAATATGTTTTTGTGTATTTATGTGTATGTTTTGCTGGTGCTTGTTTTGTAGATCCATGTGTGACTGGTGGTGTGATGCTAGTGTGTCTCTTCTCCTCTTGACTGTCTGTTACAGTCATGGGTTGAGAGCGCTTAGCCTCCAGTCTGGCTATGTATTTGCATCTCTCACAAGTGTTTGTGTCTATAGGTAAAAGGAAAGGGTTGTCTGTATACATGAGGCAATTGTGACATTGCCTCAGGATGCCCAATTCCACCAGATGAACTGGAGAGTACACCTGAAGCTGACCTTTGGACATGCTAGGAAAAGTGAGTTTCACTTGTCTTGTGGACAGTCGAGGGTCTTATGCTGTATTATAATAGTGCTGTCTAGAAGATTTGGAAAATAATAGTGCTGTCTAGGAGATTTGGACAAGTGCTGATTTGGGTTATGCAAGTGCTGCAATAAGAGCAGCTGATCTGAAGCACTTGAGTTGAGGCTTGCCTAGTTCTAAGGGAAAATTTGCAGCGCAGACTTTGTGGAGCCAGGTATAGTATACCCCAGCTAACCGGCGCTACCCAACACTGCTCTGTGCGTAACACTGTGCATAAAGAGAGTTGCAGGGTTTTAAGAGAGAGAGATCAAGGAGTTTGGAATTGATCCAAAATGGCCAATAAAACTACAGTTTCTAGGCAGTAACCACTCCTACAGGGACAGGCAGGCTGCTCAGTGTTAACCAATACCACTGGTGAACACAGAGACGTCCCTTTAGCCCAAGTAAGCACTGGCCTCCAAGAAACTTGCAAACAGTTCAGAACAGCAACTCTGTAACTGAACTTTTTTTTTTAAATTATAGAAAGTGGGAAAATAGCAAGATTATTTTGTTTTTGTTTAAGGATAGCAGAGACAAACAAGTAGCGAACCCCTGTCTTGTATCTGGCCAAGAAGTGTAGAGCTGTTTCCTGAATCACAAACACCCTGCTCATCGCTACTCATCACACACACACACACACACACACACACACACACACACACACACACACACACACACACACACACACACAAACTCAGCATAATGCCATGCATTCATGAATCCCAGCCTTGATTTCAATACATGTTACAGAAATTCATCATCTAACATTTGAGCATAGCTATTTTATGTACCACATTCTAGGTTTCATATAATTGATCTCTATCTGTATCTATAACTATATCAATCAATAGTAAGACTGACAGATAATGAATGGATAGATAGAGAGATAGTAAGAAAAAAAGAAGGAAGGCAATGAAATAGATACAGATCTTCTATAAATTCTTATCGATTTGGATATGTGGATTAGACTTTGAGCTTTGTAAACAAAGCAGACATCCTGTAACTGCCACATCTGTTTTGGTATTACCATTATCTTTTCGGATTCTTACTTGGCTCAAGTTCATATATTTAGATTGGTTCTTCTCAGAACTAAGCTAGTGATTGGTTGTTTCACCATTTGCCATTGGTTGCTTTTTGTTTTTTCCTTGCCTCAAATTTCATAGAAGCAACACTTCTTAGACATGCACCTCCCATTGTGTTGAACTTTTCAAATGATCTGTGTGTTTTAAATAGTTACAATTTGAAGAAAATAATTATTAGCTACGTCTGAAGACATCTTGGTTGCAGATGACAGTGATTATTTCTTCTATTATCTATATGGTTCCCTGTCGTATCATTGAAGGTAATGTTAACAGAAAGAAAAAAAAAGTAGGTTAAAATGAATGAATATGCTTTTAAATGAAAGTCCATTTGACTGAAACATCATTTCATTGAAAGTATTCTATACAACATGTATATCACAAAAAGCTTTGTGTGGTGGTGAAGTCCCCATGTACCGCCACTCTTGCCTTAATTATATATGCTAACTCCACAATCACGCACCTGTGGAGAAAAGAAGAAATCACCCTATGCGGTAAATCATGATGAAACACAAACTCAGTCATCTACAAATTTGGGGATACAGTGTGACAGTTGGCATTACCAATCCACATAGAATCTTCTAAATTACATCCCTAACAACTATCATCAATAAAACACATAAAAATGACAAATAAACTCTTCTACAATTTCAACAAAATGATACACATTCAGTCATTTAACCTACTGTTTTTATTTCAGTCAAAGCTACCTTTGATAATATGAAAGGGAGATACATATTCAGTCATTTTAACATACTGTTTTTTTATTTCAGTCAAAGCTACCCTCCTTTAGATAGTTAAGGAATATCCAAATATCTGATGCAGTGCAAATAACAGAAGTCCAAGAACCAAATAGAAAATGCACCGAACAAGCCTTGTATATTAACTACATTTATTGAAGTAAAAACACACCAAGATTAAGTGCTTTCATCTTTCACATAGAAGACTTCATCAGAATAAAGCACACTGATTTGAGAACCATCTTTATACCAGCACATGTTACATAATACATAAAACTGAGCCAATGATATGGTCAAAAAATCACATGTGAAAAAATAATCACATGTACAATATTAATTAAATAAAATGTTAATATTCAAACTGACCTAGCTTGCTACAAATAGAAAACTATTATATATTAAATTCCTTTAGCGTATGTCTAAAAAAAAGAGGCACAGTAATGCATATAAAAATGTTAAAATACTTAAAAGTTTCATAGATTTTCCTTTTAGGGCTGGAAGAATAGTCAAAGAATCATTTATACCTGGTGGAAAATTAGCTGTTAGTCTGAGTTGCCACACCAGCTCTTTTTTACTTAATAAATTCTTCCAGTCATCCCCCCCCTCAAATCTATGTCTATTGTATCCAGAATACCAAATTTAAAACCAATAAAACTGGAACAAGCGAGGGAATGCCTCTGTAATGCATTTGTGTCCTTCTTGTTTTTGATGTCATTTACGCGCTCATATATTCTGTTTTATATACTCCATATACTAACATAGCCCCTATAGATCCTGGTGAAACGAAGATTTATGAGCATGCATGTATAGTGTGATACAGTCCTATATTATATGAAGTGCAAAACATATTAAAAAAGAAATGGAGAACATTTAGGGTGAATAATGATGTGTTAATTGCAGTGGGAGATAAACCAGTTTTTATTAGCAAGGTTGGCATGAATATTAAACAATTTATGGAAAATAACGTGACTTTATCGATAGAGGGTGATCGTGGTACAACACCCTGTGGGAGGTGCTCTCAATGTACTAATATTTTTAAAGCACCCCAAACCTACCTAGCTAGTAAGATGGCATCTAAGGGTACATTTAAGAAAGTAATTGTTTTACCACCGGTGTGGTGTACCTTGCTCTATGTGATACGTGCAATGGATTCTATTTTGGGAAAATGGAGAGGGCATTGAAAAGCAGAATCTATGAGCATGTAAATGATCTCAAAAACAAGAAGGACACAAATGCATTATATAGGCATTCCCTTGCTTGTTCCTATTTTATAGGTTTTACATTTGGTATTCTGGATACAGTGTACATAGATTTGAAGGAGGGTGACTGAAAGAATTTATTAAGTAAAAAAGAGCTGGTGTGTCAACTCAGACTAGCAGCTAATTTTCCACCAAGTATAATTGATTCCTTGACTATTTGTCCAGCCGTGAAGGAAAAATCTATGAAACTTTAAGTATTTTAATATTTTATATGCATTACTGTGCCTGTTTTTTAGACATATGCTGAAGGTATTTAATATATAATAGTTTTCTATTTGTAGCAAGCTAGGTCAGTTTGAATATTAACATTTTGTTTAATTAATATTGTTATGTGATTTTTTTTTTCACATGATTTTTTTTGACCATATCATTGACTCAGTTTTATGTATTATGTAACATGTGCTGGTATAAAGATGGTTCTCAAATCAGTGTGCTTTATTCTGATGAAGTCTTCTATGTGAAAGACAAAAGCGCCTAATCTTGGTGTGTTTTTATTGCAATAAATGGAGTTCATATACAGGCTTGTTTGGTGCATTTTCTATTTGGTTCCTGGTCTTCTGTTATTCGCACTGCACCAGATATTTAGATTTTGTCAATTTTTTGGTGGTATTAGGCAGCATGGACTCCTTGGACAACTTTGATGCACTGTCAGGTAACACTGCTGGGCCAGAAATGGAGTTTCAAAAGCTTAAGGAAGAATTTGCAGTTCTCAGAGGGGAATTAACTAGACTTATCGAATTATTGACCCCCAAAGAGGCTAATTTGTTTGTTTCTACTGGTTCTAGTGTTCCTGTGTCTTCCACTCATTCTCATGGTTGCCTTGGTAACCAATATCTATTTAAGCAGGGTGTACAGGCTACTGGGAATGCTAGAGGGCGTTGCAATTTCATTGTGGAAATTAACATTCATCACGGTGGATTTCTGGCTCACAGAGGCAACAATGGAGCTGTTTGCCATGGCTCAGACATGAACTCTATCAGTAAGGATGTTTCTGGTGTCAATGTAAGGTCTCCGAAGTCAGCTAACCATACTGATAGACTTTTTTCCTCAGAAATGAGCCTTAATAATAATTGCTCATCCATGCAAAGGGCTGAGGGTTGTGATCAGGCTCCTGGCCTTAGAGTTGTTCAGTGTGATGTTCATGGTAAATTTAGTGCTTTAGTTTCTAAAGCCTTTGACTTCCAAGACATGATTGGTTTTGGTAACATAAATCAAGTAGCAGGGAATGTTCAAGACTTTAGTTCACTTAAGGACATATGTTTTTTCTTTGAAAAGAGACTTTTTAAATACAAAAGTTTGCAAATGGAAATTGTGTATTTAAAACAATGTATCAATTTAAAAGGTATACCACAAGGCTTGAGAGTTTGTTTTTTTTTTAATTTCCCTTTGGTTTAATGCATGATGCTAATATGATTGAAGACTTTGTGTGTTTATTTGATAAATGGGGATGCGACTTCTAGAAATAGCATTATTTTACAATGAACAGATGCAGGCCAAGATGGGCAAAGACCTAGAAGATTTAAATACTAATATTGTGAATGACTTGTTGTTTTCACTGTATCTAGATTTTTATGTAAAAAAAATCATTAACAGGGTAGAAAGGAAATGTAATGCATTGTTTTTAAAGAAAAAAATAAAGTTAGAGAGGGCTGTCAAACATTATCAAACCAAACCTGCTTACCCTACTAGTAGGTTAAATGTGAAGAAATTTGTTCATGGCCCTGATACACACACCCTGGGATTCAATAAACTCTGTGCAGGAATAGCACTTTTCATGCACAGAGTGGTTTGTGTCCATATAGCACAGCAGTGCGCCTTGCATATTCATGAAGGTGCGCTGGTGTTCAACCTACACGGACACAAATGATGAACAAGTGCAAGGGACTTGTTCAAGTAGTGCAAGTACATTGAACACACCCCCTGTACTCAGAAAGTGCTGTATGGCACATTTTAATAGGATCTGTCATAATATTAGAGAATTACTCGAATATTATGCCAGTATTTCAGTGTCCGTGGACACTGAAATGAAATAAATGATCATTTCAGTGTCTGCGGACACTGAAATACACATGACATCAGGAAAGCAATACAGGGGGTGTGTAGCAGGTTCTGTGACACACCCCCTGCATTGTAAAAGTACCGTACGACACCTCCCACAGCCTGCTAAAGCAAGAAATGTGTCCAAATGCACAAATAATGGGAGATACATCCCTGAAAAGGGACGCATCATACATATAGCCCTAACAAACTTAGAAAGTTGATAGAAAACAGGTCATGCATTAGCATGAATTACCAAAGGATAGAAGTCTGAAAGCAAATGTATGCCGATATTCCCTGACAGCAGTTCATGTGGGCAAAGGCACAAATAATGGGGGAAAAAAATAAAATAGGGACACTTATGAAAAATTGCCATCACATACTTAGAAAGTTGATAGAAAACAGGATATGTATTAGCAGGAATCTCTGAAGGATAAAACCATGCCAAATGTATGCCATTATTTTCTGATTGCAGTCCTCAATGACTTGTCAGAACACCACAATACTCACTTAAATAACGTAATAATACAATAATATTATAATTTTTTTCTAGACTAATGAATGTTTAAGAGTAGCTAAGCAGCCGTGTGCATTATGGCCCTGTGCTTACCATAGCATAAACATCCCATAGGAGATAAATATAAATATAGAGGCAAATTTTTCAAGCCACGGTAGTGTAGTGGTTAGCATCCTGGTGTTACATGCAGACATTCACAGTTCAAGTACCAGCACAGACAGCTTATTTTTATATGGGAAAGTAGTGTTAAAATTATTTTTGTAAACTTAAATTATGTAGCAACTGTTTTTTGTCAACCAGCATAGTGTAGCTGGTGTACAATGTAAGTGTGAGTGCATATAACATGTGAAACCATCCATGTACACACAAGTGCCCCATACAGTATAGTTACACCCCTTGCTGATGTAAGGAAAGCACAGAGGGATGTCATGTAAAGTATACCATATACACTTAATAAATAAAATCAGTCCTCTTATATAGTTAAAAATTAAAAGTGAGCAATAGTTAGTAATGCACAGCTATGGTTAGCAAATGTAACCATTGCTAAGACATGAATGCTAAGCAGCAGGCAGCTCAGCTAAGTGTATTTGCACACAGTTAAACACTGCTCAACAACTTCCCCTTTAAGCAGTGTTAAAACCAGCTTAGCAGATTTGCGCACTGCTAAGTGGAGCCTAACCTTTTCAAAATGGTCCAATGACAGCAAAGGGTGGGAATGTCACACTATATAAATGGCACAGATGGGAATACAACCATAATCTGTTATAGTCCATCTGTTCAAATACAATGGCTGGCGTAGGAGAGGGAGTGCACTTTTGGGCACAATGCTGGAGCATTCAGGAGTCCAGGGTCATGGCTGGACTCCAAGTTAAAAAGCATGAAGAGAGACTGCTGCAGGGCCAGTACCAGGGCTCCCAATACAAAGCGGAGGCCTGGGACCATCTCGCACGTGACCTCACCAGTGCTACTGGCATCCACCAGACTAGTGAGCAGGTGCAGCACCACTATGCTGACCTAAAGCATAGGAAGGAGGTGCTCATGGACCAGTGGAGCCAAGATGGATGGGCCTAGAGTGCTCCAGTAGTGTGCAAGTATCACTATCAAGTAGTTTGTAGCAAATACTAGTCTGAGAATGTGGTAGACAGATATGCATAATGTGTGCTTTTCTCCCCTACAGCTGCAGCAGAGAGGGCTAGTAACATGGAAGTCCATGGTGACAGACTGCTGAGGCTATGCTGACAAGCTGGTGAGTACAAATCTATTTTGCATTATTTTGTTAAAATAGCTAAGTAGGAGTACATTGCTTACTGCTAGTAGGTATACTGTTATTGTGTGAACTGAATACATAAAAAAGTATGACTGACAAGTATTGAAGTACAATAAAGACCTTTAAAAACTGTTGTGTTTATTCTGGTATGTTGTTGTAGTCATATATAGAATGTATACTGGTTCTTCACAGCAAATATGGCTGTGACAGCATACATTAACTGAGGTGCATCTGTGAACAAACTGTT